>NC_068445.1:3417500-3435000 GCF_023373465.1 Oncorhynchus keta | reverse complement strand
CAGCGTGGTGGTTATTCATGTTCTTTAATAAAGGAAGTAGACATGAAATAACTAACAAAACAATAAATGTGTGAAAACCTAAACAGTCCTATCTGGTGCAAACACAGAGACAGGAACAATCACCCACAAACACACAGTGAAACCCAGGCTACCTTCTCAATCAGAGACAACTAATGACACCTGCCTCTGATTGAGAACCATACTAGGCCGCATAGAAATACCCAAAACCTAGAAAAACAAACATAGACTGCCCACCCAACTCATGCCCTGACCATACTAAATAAATAAAAAACAAAGGAAATAAAGGTCAGAACGTGACAGTACCCCCCCCCAAAGGTGTGGACTCCGGCCGAAAAACCTTGACCTATAGGGGAGGGTCTGGGTGGGCGTCTGTCCGCGGTGGCGGCTCTGGCGCGGGACGCGGACCCCACTTCTCCATTGTCTTAGTCCGCCTCATTGTCCGCCTCCGTGGCTCTCTAACCATGGCAACCCCTCTCAATGACCCCACTGGACAGAGGGGCAGCTCGGGACAGAGGGGCAGCTCGGGACAGAGGTGCAGCTGCTCGGGACAGAGGCTGGGCTGAGGGGCTCTGGCGCCTCTGGGCTGAGGGGCTCTGGCGCCTCTGGGCTGACTGGCGGCACTGGCGACCCCTGGCTGACCGGCGGCACTGGCGGCCCCTGGCAGACTGGCGGCACTGGCGGCCCCTGGCAGACCGGCGGCACTGGCGGCCCCTGGCTGACCGGCGGCATTGGCGGCCCCTGGCTGACCGGCGGCACTGGCGGCCCCTGGCTGACCGGCGGCACTGGCGGCCCCTAGCTGACCGGCGGCACTGGCGGCTCCTGGCAGTCTGGCGGCACTGGCGGCGCTGGGCAGACTGGCGGCACTGGCGGCGCTGGGCAGATGGGTGGCACTGGCGGCGCTGGGCAGACGGGTGGCTCAGGCGGCGCTGGGCAGACGGGTGGCTTAGGCGGCGCTGGGCAGACGGGTGGCTCAGGCGGCGCTGGGCAGACGGGAAGCTCCAGCAACGCTGGAGAGGAAGGCTCTGGCAGCGCTGGACTAAGGAGCTCTGGCGCCTCTGGAATGAGGGGCTCTTGCGCCTCTGGACTGAGGGGCGGGAGCTCTGGTAGCGCCGAATAGACGGGAGACTCCGGCTGCGCTGGAGAGGAGGAAGGCTCCGGCAGCGCTGGACAGGCGGGAGCACCTGTAGGGGTAAGACGGAGAGACAGCCTGGTGCGGGGGGCTGCCACCGGAGGGCTGGTGCGTGGAGGTGGAACCGGATAGACCGGACCGTGCAGGCGCACTGGAGCTCTTGAGCACCGAGCCTGCCCAACCTTACCCGGTTGAATGCTCCCGGTCGCCCTGCCAGTGCGGCGAGGTGGAATAGCCCACACTGGGCTATGCAGGCAAACCGGGGACACAGTGCACAAGGCTGGTGCCATGTAAGCCGGCCCAAGGAGACGCACTGGGGAACAGATGCGTAGAGCCGGCTTCATGGCTTAATGCTCACTCTAGCCCGGCCGATACGCGGAGCTGGTATGTACCGCACCGGGCTATGAACCCGCACAGGTGACACCGTGCGCTCCACATAACACGGTGCCTGCCCAGTCTCTCTTGCCCCCCGGTAAGCACAGGAAGTTGGCGCAGGTCTCCTACCTGGCTTCGCCACACTTCCTGTGTGCCCCCCCCAAGAAATGTTTGGGGCTGCCTCTCGGGCTTCCTTGCCAGCCGTGTTCCCTCATATCGCCGGCTCCTCTCTCCGGCTGCCTCTGCTCTCCTAGCTGCCTCCACCTGTTCCCATGGAAGGCGATCCTTTCCCGCCAGGATCTCCTCCCAGGTGTAGCAACCCTTGCTGTCCAATACATCGTCCCATGTCCATTCCTCTTTGCGCCGCTGTTGCTGTTGCCCGTTACCACGGCGCTTGGTCCTGTTGTGGTGGGTGATTCTGTAAGGGTTTTCCTGTGGTGAAGTAGAGGCGGACCAAAATGCAGCGTTGGTGGTTATTCATGTTCTTTAATAAAGGAAGTAGACATGAAATAACTAACAAAACAATAAATGTGCGAAATCCTAAACAGTCCTATCTGGTGCAAACACAGAGACAGGAACAATCACCCACAAACACACAGTGAAACTCAGGCTACCTAAGTATGATTCTCAATCAGAGACAACTAATGACACCTGCCTCTGATTGAGAACCATACTAGGCCGAAACATAGAAATACCCAAAACCTAGAAAAACAAACATAGACTGCCCACCCAACTCACGCCCTGACCATACTAAATAAATACAAAACAAAGGAAATAAAGGTCAGAACGTGACAGAGGTTGCAACAGTAATCAAGGGGTGCGGGGCTTAGCGAATGGTCAATTGTTGTGTAGTGAAGGTTACAAGAGCCCAGTCATTTTAAAAATGTTTCATATAATACATTGAACTAAAGACAGAACTATGTTGTTTGGATTCCCCAGTTGTTGCAGGGTTAAAGTATTGTACTTTTTTAAGACAGTCAATATGACTGTACCACTGGCTCCAGGCATAATTCAAATTCTTTCTCACCTCAATCAAAAAATCTAATCAAATGTATTTGTCACATACACATGGTTAGCACATGATAATGCGAGTGTAGCGAAATGCTTGTGCTTCTAGTTCCGACAATGCAGTAATAACCAACAAGTAATCTAACTAACAATTTCAAAACTACTGTCTTATACACAGTGTAAGGGTATAAAGAATATGTACATAAAGATATATGAATGAGTGATGGTACAGAGCAGCATAGGCAAGATACAGTAGATGGTATCGAGTACAGTATATACATATGAGATGAGTATGTAAACAAAGTGGCATAGTTAAAGTGGCTAGTGATACATGTATTACATAAGGATGCAGTCGATGATATAGAGTACAGTATATACGTATGCATATGAGATGAATAATGTAGGGTATGTAACATTATATTAGGTAGCATTGTTTAAAGTGGCTAGTGATATATTTTACATCATTTCCCATCAATTCCCATTATTAAAGTGGCTGGAGTTGAGTCAGTGTCAGTGTGTTGGCAGCAGCCACTCAATGTTAGTGGTGGCTGTTTAACAGTCTGATGGCCTTGAGATAGAAGCTGTTTTTCAGTCTCTCGGTCCCAGCTTTGATGCACCTGTACTGACCTCGCCTTCTGGATGATAGCGGGGTGAACAGGCAGTGGCTCGGGTGGTTGTTGTCCTTGATGATCTTTATGGCCTTCCTGTAACATCGGGTGGTGTAGGTGTCCTGGAGGGCAGGTAGTTTGCCCCCGGTGATGCGTTGTGCAGACCTCGCGGTGATACAGCCCACCAGGATGCTCTCGATTGTGCATCTGTAGAAGTTTGTGAGTGCTTTTGGTGAAAAAGCCGAATTTCTTCAGCCTCCTGAGCCTTCACGATGCTGTCTGTGTGAGTGGACCAATTCAGTTTGTCTGTGATGTGTATGCCGAGGAACTTAAAACTTACTACCCTCTCCACTACTGTTCCATCGATGTGGATAGGGGGGTGTTCCCTCTGCTGTTTCCTGAAGTCCACAATCATCTCCTTAGTTTTGTTGACGTTGAGTGTGAGGTTATTTTCCTGACACCACACTCCGAGGGCCCTCACCTCCTCCCTGTAGGCCGTCTCGTCGTTGTTGGTAATCAAGCCTATCACTGTTGTGTCGTCCGCAAACTTGATGATTGAGTTGGAGGCGTGCATGGCCACGCAGTCGTGGGTGAACAGGGAGTACAGGAGAGGGCTCAGAACGCACCCTTTGTGGGGCCCCAGTGTTGAGGATCAGCGGGGTGGAGATGTTGTTGCCTACCCTCACCACCTGGGGCGGCCCGTCAGGAAGTCCAGTACCCAGTTGCACAGGGCGGGGTCGAGACCCAGGGTCTCGAGCTTGATGACGAGCTTGGAGAGTACTATGGTGTTGAATGCCGAGCTGTAGTCGATGAACAGCATTCTCACATAGGTATTCCTCTTGTCCAGATGGGTTAGGGCAGTGTGCAGTGTGGTTGAGATTGCATCGTCTGTGGACCTATTTGGGCGGTAAGCAAATTGGAGTGGGCCTAGGGTGTCAGGTAGGGTGGAGGTGATATGGTCCTTGACTAGTCTCTCAAAGCACTCCGGAAGTGAGTGCTACGGGGCGGTAGTCGTTTAGCTCAGTTACCTTGGCTTTCTTGGGAACAGGAACAATGGTGGCCCTCTTGAAGCATGTGGGAACAGCAGACTGGTATAGGGATTGATTGAATATGTCCGTAAACACACCGGCCAGCTGGTCTGCGCATGCTCTGAGGACGCGGCTGGGGATGCCGTCTGGGCCTGCAGCCTTGCGAGGGTTAACACGTTTAAATGTTTTACTCACCTCGGCTGCAGTGAAGGAGAGTCCGCATGTTTTCGTTGCAGGCCGTGTCAGTGGCACGGCAATCACGTGCTACAGCCCAGGCCGCTGTGTTTTTCTTTTGCGATTGGGCGAAAACAATACGATTTCTATCTCTAATGCCATTGCCAGCCGTAATAGGTTTAGCGCCTGTCTGGTTTACCTTGGTACGGCAGAAACCACTTTATTAGGTTTAAGACCTTTGCTTTTCTACTTTCCCTGTTGCATCCGTGTTGGAACTGATAAAAATAGCTCCTAAACCCCTGAGAGAAATGGACCAGCGTAGGGTAACTTACAAACGCTGCTCCCTACTCGCTAAAAACCACTGTTATCTTTCAGGAGGGAACCTTTCTTTTTCCCCCCTGCGTGTTGACGGGGGCTGTGTTGGTGTGGTACCGCATGGCTGATTGTGGGGGGGAGAGTCTTAATCAGGTGGTGCAGGCTCCTCCAGGCCCTAGGGGCCGGCGCCCCGCTACTTCCTGTCACAGCACACTGAGAAACAATCAATCATGAGAACGGCTACAGAGACGCAGGAGAGAGAGATAGAGAGAGAGAGCGAGAGAAAGAGAGAGAAAGAAAGGGGAAAGGAAGAGAGGAGGAGAGAGGCGGAAGAACAAAATAGGGGGAGAGGAGGAGAGAGGAGGAAGATAGAAATAGGGGGAGCGGAAGAGAGAGAGAGAGAGAGAGAGAGAGAGAGAGGAGAGAGAGAGAGAGAGAGAGAGAGAGAGAGAGAGAGAGAGAGAGATATATAGAGAGAGAGAGATTGAAAGATTGGGGAGAGGAGTTGGGAGCAGGAAGAGAGTGAAAGGAGGAGGAAGCAGGAAGAGAAAGAGAGGAGGAGGAGAGAGGAGGAAGAGAGAAAGTGAGGAGGGAGAGCAAGTGACAGAAAAAGTAAGACAGACACAGAGAAAGAGAGACAGAGAGCGAGAGACAGAGAGTTGAAAAGAGAAAGAGAGGGACAAGGAGAGGAGGACGGACATGGGGCCAGTTTATGAAATTGCAAAGACTCTATTCGGCCACTTTAGTAAGTGAAAGGAGAATGAAAGCCAAGGCCACGTCGGTCCACCGTAAAGTTCACGTCAGATATCCTCATCATGCTTCTCTTTTGCCTTCACCTACACGTCTGTTTCACTTTCCTGACCGAACCTCCATCTCTTTGTCACATTGTAAAAGTGATCTGTTCTAGATGTGGTTTCTACGAGCTACGACCTCCGAGATCCAGAGCACAGAGGAAGTGAGAAGAAGAGAGGGATTGTGATAGATCTCTTTTAAAAGTCTCTGGGCTCTCTCTAAGGGCTGTGTCATGATGCGGCTCTTTAAAGCAAAGCCTAAATGAAAGGCCAGAACACTCCTCAATGACAGGTGGGATTCCTTATCTAACAGAGGAGGAGTTACAGGACAGGGCTGAAGAGGAGAGCCAGAACAACCGTACACTTCCACGTGCACGCACGCACACACACACACACACACACACACACACACACACACACACACACACACACACACACACACACACACACACACACACACACACACACACACACACACACACACACACACACACACACACACACACACACACACACACACACACACACACACACACAATCATAAAGAGGGTTTCCTACCTTGTGAAGCAGAAGAGTTGAAATAGAGAAACAGCAGATCCCATAAAGGTGATTTATAGTATTTAAAAAGATGTGCGTTCTTGGCTCGCCATGAAGGATATTAAGTGCTGAAAGGGAGGGCTTGGACACACAACTACCCACAAACCTTTAATCTCTACCGGGGGAAAAAAAGATGGACGGGGGTGGAGGAGTAGGGAGTGCAATGTGTATGTGTGTGTGGTGTGTGTGTTGAGGTGGGGGGTGAACAGGGGTTGGGGTCCAACGTTGTTTTTTCTTTGCCTCTCTTGGCAGGGCCGAAAGTGATTTTTTTTGTTGGGGTGGGGGGCTCACCTCTTGCCCCATCTCCCAGGAGTACACATTCCTACCATCTGAAAAAAAGGGATTGAGAGGGAAAGAAAAGGGGAGGGAGAGCAAAAAATAAACGAGTTTATGCACAATTCAAGTGAGCAACAAACACTGAGACTGAGGTTAAAATAAGGAAAGGAAAAGAAGAGAGGAAGGGGAAATGCTCCTGACAAAAACGGCTCAAGTATCATACATCAAACACTTGTTACTCTCCTGGTGCTTGTGATTGCACACGACTGCAAACAAGTCAGTGATAAACATCTGAGGAAAGATGAGAGCCATCGGGCTGGCTTTACAGATCATCAATCAGCCCAGTAAGCTCTGGTATTATTAGTTCAAGTAAAGGTGCACTCGACCATTTTATGTACATCATAAAACGCACGAGGAGGAGAGATCCGTCAGTGTTTTAACTAGTACAGCGATGGATGGATGAATGAATGGATGGATCGATGGGTATATTGGTGTGGTTGGAGAAAAACATTGTGGATGGACGGGCCTAAAAAAAGTTACAGTTGCGGCCAATTACACTACCGGTCAAAAGTTTTAGAACACCTATTCATTCAAGGGTTTCCTCTTTATTGTTCTACTCTTTTCTACAACGTCAAATAATAGTGAAGACATCCAAACTGTTAAATAACACCTATGGAATCATGGAGTCATCTAAAAAAGGGTTAAACAAATCAACAATCCATTTCATATTTGAGATGATTCCACTCTAAGAATTGTAAGTAAGAATTTGTTCTTAACTGACTTGCCGAGTTAAACAACGGTTCAATCGTTTTGACCGTGGCTTTTGTCTTCCTGTTCAAAAAATATGTATAAATACATGGTACTGCAACCCAAAAACGAGGTGCGCTTACCAAATATTTAGTATTTATTTGTTCAACTTACTTGAGAAGAAATCTCGGGCTCCCCTGAGTAGTAGTAGATGCTTTGAAACCTCACTTACAATAGTGTTCGTTACAAGTGAATCCTTGTGCTTAAGGTGTTTAATAAAGACACATGGTTTAATATCCAGGATATATTCATTGAAAACTGCTGACTGGGAGTATCAAAAGGAAGTTATTCAAGCTTTGTAAGAACGAGTGTATCCAAATGTCTGTTTTTACTGCTTCACTGGTGCTCTGCCTTGATTGAACAGGGCACTAACACTGTGTGTGTGTGTGTGTGTGTGTGTGTGGGGGGGGAGCTTGAGACCACCTGGGAGCATGGATACAGCATGTTGCTAATAGCCTCCATCTTCGTCTGAAAAAGCAGCCTTTAATTACACACTCTGCTCTTAGTGTCAGGTAGTGTTTCAGACACAGCCCACACAATGAGGCTCTCTCTCTCTCTCTCTCTCTCTCTCTCTCTCTCTCTCTCTCTCTCTCTCTCTCTCTCTCTCTCTCTCTCTCTCTCTCGATCTCTCTCTCTCTCTCGATCTCTCTCTTGCTTTCTCTCTCTCTCTCTCTCTCTCGATCTCTCTCTTGCTTTCTCTCTCTCTCTCTCTCTCTCAATTTTCAATTCAATTCAAGTCAATATGCTTTATTGGCATGACGTAACAATGTACATATTGTCAAAGCTTATTTTGTATATTTACAATATAAAAAAGAGAATCCAAATTGTCAACGGGACCAACAGTAACAACAATAACCAAGTGTCAAAATAACCATCCATTCAACAATAACCAAGTGTCAAAATAACCATCCATTCAACAATAACCAAGTGTCAAAATAACCATCCATTCAACAATAACCAAGTGTCAAAATAACCATCCATTCAACAATAACCAAGTGTCAAAATAACCATCCATTCAACAATAACCAAGTGTCAAAATAACCATCCATTCAACAATAACCAAGTGTCAAAATAACCATCCATTCAACAATAACCAAGTGTCAAAATAACCATCCATTCAACAATAACCAAGTGTCAAAATAACCATCCATTCAACAATAACCAAGTGTCAAAATAACCATCCATTCAACAATAACCAAGTGTCAAAATAACCATCCATTCAACAATAACCAAGTGTCAAAATAACCATCCATTCAACAATAACCAAGTGTCAAAATAACCATCCATTCAACAATAACCAAGTGTCAAAATAACCATCCATTCAACAATAACCAAGTGTCAAAATAACCATCCATTCAACAATAACCAAGTGTCAAAATAACCATCCATTCAACAATAACCAAGTGTCAAAATAACCATCCATTCAACAATAACCAAGTGTCAAAATAACCATCCATTCAACAATAACCAAGTGTCAAAATAACCATCCATTCAACAATAAAAATAACCAATTCAACAATAACCAAGTGTCAAAATAACCATCCATTCAACAATAACCAAGTGTCAAAATAACCATCCATTCAACAATAACCAAGTGTCAAAATAACCATCCATTCAACAATAACCAAGTGTCAAAATAACCATCCATTCAACAATAACCAAGTGTCAAAATAACCATCCATTCAACAATAACCAAGTGTCAAAATAACCATCCATTCAACAATAACCAAGTGTCAAAATAACCATCCATTCAACAATAACCAAGTGTCAAAATAACCATCCATTCAACAATAACCAAGTGTCAAAATAACCATCCATTCAACAATAACCAAGTGTCAAAATAACCATCCATTCAACAATAACCAAGTGTCAAAATAACCATCCATTCAACAATAACCAAGTGTCAAAATAACCATCCATTCAACAATAACCAAGTGTCAAAATAACCATCCATTCAACAATAACCAAGTGTCAAAATAACCATCCATTCAACAATAACAATAAGTATACAGTAGAGGACATGTGCAGGTTGATTGGTCAGTCAGACACTGTCCCTCATCTTATGGCAGGCAGTAATGTAGCTGCCTGCGTCCTCCCGTCCTCCCCCAGCTCTCCGTGTCCTCCCCCAACAGGACTGGTAACCTACTCTCATCAGAGAGGTCTTTGAAACCTTGATTAAGGGTTTCAAATTTGGGGAAATTACACTCGAATTGTTCTATATTTTTTACATTTTGTCAGGAAATGCAGCTCCGTCTCAGGTTCTGCTGCACAGCCTTTCCTCTACAGGGGGCCAGGTTTTCCTGTGTCTACCCTTCTCAATGGCAAGGCTGTGCTCACTGAGCCTGTACTTTGTCAAGGTTTTTCTAAGGTTTTGATCAGTAACCATGGTCAAATATTTAGCCACAGTGTACTGTCGATTTAGGGCCAGATAGCACTGCATTTTGCTTTGCGTTTTCCCAATAAGCAATATAGTTTTGTTTTGACTGTGTTGTAATTTGGTTTATCCTGATTGATTAGATGTGCTGGCCCTGAGGCTTCAGTGTGTTAGTAGAACAGGTTTGTGAACTCAGCCCCAGGACCAGCTGGACTCTCCCTCTCTCTCTCTCTCCTCTCTCTCTCTCTCTCTCTCTCTCTCTCTCTCTCTCTCTCTCTCTCTCTCTCTTTTTTTTTATCTCTCTGTCGTTATCCCTCTCTTACTCTCTCAATTAAATTCAAAGGGGCTTTATTGGCATGGGGAACATATATTTACATTGCCAAAGTATGTACATATGAAATACACAATTACATTGTCATAACAATGTGCAAATAGTTGAAGTACAAAAGGAAATATAAACAAACCCATAAATATGAATTGTATTTACATTGTATTTACAATGGTGTTTGTGCTTCACCGGTTGCCCCTTTCGTATGGCAACAGGTCACAAATCGTGCTGCTGTGATGGCACACCTAATAGATATGGGAGTTTATGAATAGCAAGGCTATGGTCACTGAGTCTGTACATAGTGGTCAGGTATTCTGCTACTGTGTACTCTCTGTTTAGGGCCAGATAGCATTCTAGTTTGGTCTGTTTTCTTTGTTTGGTTCTTTCCAATGTGTCAAGTAATTATCTTTTTTCTTCTTCCGTGATTTGGTTGGGTCTAATCGTGTTAATGTCCTGGGGCTCTGGGGAGTCTGTTTGAGTTTATGAACAGAGCCCAGAAGCAACTAGCTGAGGGGACATCTCTAGGCTAATCTCTCTGTAGGTGATGGCTTTCTTATAAGCTTTGTGAGTCACTTCCTTGTGGTCCTTCTGTGGCTCAGTTGGTAGAGCATGGCGCTTGTAACGCCAGGGTAGTGGGTTCGATTCCCGGGACCACCCATACGTAGAATGTATGCACACATGACTGTAAGTCGCTTTGGATAAAAGCGTCAGCTAAATGGCATATACTACTATACTTTCCTTTTAGGTAGCTGTTGAATCTATCCTCAGGATTTTGATCATTAGCGGGTATCGCCCTAATTCTGCACTTACATGCAATATTTGGTGTTTTGCGTTGTAGACGGAGGATATTCTTGCAGAATTCTGCTTGCAGAGTCTCAATTTTGTGAGTGGAATCCAGACCTCACAACCACTGATTCAAGTATTTTTTGCCAGATCCTAATTGGGATGTCAAATTGAATGATCCCTTTTGATGGCGTAGAAGGCCCTTCTTGCCTTCACTCTCAGATTGTTCACAGCTTTGTGGAAGTTACCTGTGGTGCTGATGTTTAGGCCGAGGTAGGTGTCTAGATGGAATTTGTAGTCCTGGCAACTGGACCTTTTTAAGAACACCATTACTTCACCATTATTGAGATTCACGGTCAAGGCCCAGGTCTGACAGAATCTGTGCAGAAGATCTAGGTGCTGCTGTAGGCCCTCCTTGGTTGGTGACAGAAGCACCAGATCATCAGCAAGCAGTAGACATTTGACTGCAGAGTCCAGTAGCGTGAGGCCGGGTGCTGCAGACCGTTGTAGTGCCCTCGCCAATCCATTGAGGAGGGTGGGGCTCAATCTCTCTCTCTCCCTCCCTTTCTCTTAATATTTATCTTTATTTTTACATGGCCTTTCCATTTAATGAGGCATTTGCATGTGCTATGCAATCATACTCAGCAATGTCAAACAGAAAGAGCAGGCAGGATTGTGTTAATGGTGGGGGGTATTTAAGAGAGCATGCCCTAATGGCTGACTGTGTCCAACAAGTAGCTGTTTGATCAGAAACCAGGATCCAGAATGGGGAAACCAGACTCCAGCCTGGTTGAAGATGTGTTTGACATTTTTGTCTCAGAGGGTTGCAGAATGACGTTGAAAATGTAATAGTCACCCAGAGAAAGGGATTGCTGAGACGAGGAAGCTCTTTTCCACATGGTCAACAAAATAGAGTAGTTTGCGATGATTACTACTAAGGTAGAAGCTTCAAGTGTTCTGAATAAGAACTGTGTTTGTGTGTGTGTGTGTGTGTGCGTCCATGCGTATGTGTGTTGGTCGTAGTTTCTAAACGACAATGACACTGAGTAAACATTGCTTTGGTGAGTTCAATCTAATTGCAGGCTAACACTGTCAGTGTAAGACCAAAAGCAGACTACACACAGCTAGTGTGTTAAGGTATGCTGGAACCTGCTATGGTGCTTTGACAGAACTCTGTTTTGTGGAGTGAGGCACACAGGGAGGTCCAGGGAGAGCTAAAGGTCACTCCCAGCCACAGGGACTATGCACTGTTACTCCTCCACCATCTTTATTCCCTTCATCACAAACACAACTTTATTTTAAACAGCATCGTTCCTTCTCCCATGCTCCATTCATTTCTGTCTCTCTCTCTCTCTCTCTGTCTCTCTCTCTGTCTCTCTCTCTGTCTCTATCTGTCTCTCTCTCTATCTCTCTCTGTCTCCCTCTCTCTCTCTCTCTCTCTCTCTCTGTCTCTCTCTCTGTCTCTCTCTGTCTCCCTCTCTCTCTCTCTGTCTCTCTCTCTGTCTCTCTCTCTGTCTCTCTCTCTGTCTCTCTCTGTCTCCCTCTCTCTCTCTCTCTCTCTCTCTCTCTCTCTCTCTGTCTCTCTCTGTCTCCCTCTCTCTCTCTCTGTCTCTCTCTCTGTCTCTCTCTGTCTCTCTCTCTGTCTCTCTCTCTCTCTCTCTCTCTCTCTCTCTCTCTCTCTCTCTGTCTCCCTCTCTATGTCTCTCTCTTTTCCCCTTTGATGTGACTCCCTTTCTCCCTTACTCTCTAAGCACATCCTCTTTCCCATTTTCTACCTCCCTCTATTGCTGAGTAGCCTCTCTCTCTCTCTCTCTCTCTCTCTCTCTCTCTCTCTCTCTCTCTCTCTCTCTCTCTCTCTCTCTCTCTCTCCCTCTCTCTCTCTCTCTCTCTCTCTCTCTCCACCTGTCCTCCCTGCCTGCCAGTTGGGGATATAAAGGACAGTGTGAAGTCCGTCAGTGGTGGTGAATAGCTGCCCTTTGTGCTTTAGGACTTAATTCATGGGCTGAAAGGGCCTAGGCCTCTGCCATAGCACCTCAGCGGGCTGCCTGTTTAAAAGCCTACGGACCCTTCTTAGCCTAAACACTGCCTGCGCACTGCCCCAGACAACACAGCCTGCACCAAGTAACAATTTCATCTGGGATAAACATCATTTATTACATCCTTGCTTTCTTTTTCTTCCCCCAGTGTGTGCAGTGGTCAGTGAAAGCTGCTACTGCACTGCGTACTCTCAGAGTGGAGCAGAGTGCTATGTTCGGCTTGTCAGGCCTGACAGCGGCGCTTCACTGAACAAAAGGCCGGGGGTGGCTTAGGGCTGCCCTGGAATGTCAGAGGGTTCACATTTCACATGCAGATGTGTGACCCCTTAGCCCTTTAGCGAGAAGGTGCGCTCCAACCCTGCCGAGTAGGGGAGGGAGTACTGGGGGGGAGTACTGGGGGGCACAATCACGGGAGTCCGGGCTGAAGGTTGGGGGTGAGAAAACATTCCCCCCATGTTTTTTTTAGGCTGCATTGGTTTTCCGTCTGTGGAGGACGGGGTAGCAGACACAAGAAGACCTTCTTCTTTGGATATCCTGTAGATACTGTAATGTGTTTGATGTACGGGAAAGTCAAATAACATGCATATAACCTGAGGTGTGTGAGTGTTTATGCATTTTTGTTTATTTTGTGGAGAAAGACAGTCATCCATACTTTTTCCATGAGAGTGTGTTTCAGAGAGCAAGAGAGATGTTGATGACAGGGTTGCTTGTCACAATCTGACAACCATCCCCATTGTAAAACATGCACCCCCCTTTTGGCAAATCAGATCAACACTCTATACTCCTACCTCCAAAAGCTCAAGCAGGAAGTACCCGTGACGCACTTGATAGAAAAATGGTCTGTTGAAGCAGAGGATACAAGACTGCTTTGCTAGCGCGGACTGGAATATGTTCCGGGACTCAGCTGAAAACATTTATGGGCTTAAAATCTCAGTCACTGACTTCATAAGAAAATGCATCGAAGATGTTGTACCCACAGTGAAAGGTGGCTGATTTCCAAACCCAAAACCCTGGATTAACACTGAGGTACGCGCCAAGCTAAAGGACAAGGCAGACACACATAAGGCTATAATAGCTAACATTGAGGCTTTATTCAAGGCTACGAACGTGGTACAAGAAGTCTCGCTACAACTTCTGCAGAGCCAACAGACATGTGAAAAGACAATACAGGATTAAGGTGCAATCCTACTTCACCAGCTCCCATGCTCGTCGCATGTGGCAAGGACTACAGTTTCATACGGTTTATAAAAGAGTGCCTAGCCGTGAGCTACCAAACGATGTCTCTCTACCAGACGATTTGAATCCTTTTTATGCATGCTTGGACAAAAACAACACAGAGCCGTCCATGAGGGCCCCCGCTGATCCGGAGGAATGGGTGATCTCTCTCTTCGAGGCTGACTTGAGTAAGGTTTTTAACACTCATTAGGCCACAAGGCCAGACGGTATTTCAGGGCGCGTCCTCAGGACATGTGTGGACCAGCTGGCAGGCATCTTCACAGACATTTTCAACCTCTCCTTGTCCCAGTCTGTAATCCTCACAAGTTTCAAGATGACTATTCTTGTTCCTAAAAACTCTAAGGCAATCATGAAGTGATCTGTAATCTAATCATGAAGTGCTTAGAAAGGCTTGTCATGGCAGAAATAAAATTCATCATCCCAGACAACATTGACACACATCAATGTGCATACCGCCCCAACACATCCAAAGACAACGCAATCTCATTTGCATTCCACACTGCCCTCTCCCACATAGAAAATAGGAATACCTATGTGAGAATGTTCAGCTCAGCAGTCAACACCATAGTGCTCTCCAAGATCGTCACCAGGCTCGGGACCCTGGGACTGAACACCTCCCTCTGCAACTGGACCCTGGCCTTCCTGACGGGCTAACCCCAGGTGGTGAGGGTAGGTAACAACACCTCCGCCACACTGACCCTCAACGTGGGGTCCCCCAGGGGTGTGTGCTTAGCCCCCTTTTTGTACTCCCTATTTACCCATGGCCACGTACAACTCTGACTCCATCATCAAGTTTGCTGATGACACGATGGTGGTTGGCCTAATCCCTTATGGTGAAGAGGCAGCCTAAAGGGAGGAGGTCAGAGACCTGGCAGTGTAGTGTCAGAGAAATACTCTCTCCCTTAATGTCAGCAAAACTAAGAAGGTGATCATGGACTACAGGAACCGGGAGTGGGGGGGTTGAGAGTTTCTCAGCGTACACATCACTGAGGACTTAGCATGACAGAGCCTCTTCGGTAGAAATTTGTCATGGCCCCTTAGATCCTTGGGAACTTTTACTGGTGTATCATTGAATGTATCCTGACTGGTTGTATCACCGTCTGGTATGGCAACTGCTCCGCCCAAACGAGCCCGAAAAATGGCCAAGACTCCAGCCACCTGAGCCATGGACAGTTTTCTCTGCTCCCATCCGGAAGGCGTTACCGGAGCACAGGGTCTAGAACCAACAGGCTCCGAAATCGTTTTTTTCCCCAACGGCATAAGACTGTTGAATAGCAATAAACTTTTGAATAGCTAACTATCCCTGCCCTCCCTCTCTCCCAATGACTAGCCACACTGACTACCTGTAAAGACTCTATGCCTATCCTCAGATCTCTACCACTCATTCATACACACCTTCACTGGTGCTCTTCACGTTCACGCATACGTACACACACACACACACACAAAACACACACACACACACACACACACACACACACACACACACACACACACACACACACACACACACACACACACACACACACACACACACACACACACACACACACACACACACACACACACACACACACACACACACACACACACACACACACACACACACACACACACACCCATGCTCACACACTCACTACTGGCACCTCACACATACACTCACTCATTACCATGCACACACCATATACGCCGCTGACATGATTGATTGATTATAGTGATTAATATTAGCATTCAATGTTGATGTATTGCTTATTAAGATAATTATTAGCATTAGTATTTAGCCTGCTACCAGTCACTTTAATTCCAATATACTGTACATGTACATTCCTTCCTCATTCACTCCAGTACGTCTGCACAGCGTAATAACGGTAAAGACACTGCAGTCACCTGTATATAAGACCTGTACATAGCTGCATTGTAGTCCATTTTCTTTGTATTCACTTATCTACAGCTTATTGCACCTTCATTGTGCATTGTTTGGAAAGAGCTTGCAAGTGAAGTATTTCACTGTACTGCTTTAAACCAGCTGTATCCTGTGCATGTGACAATACAACTTGAAACTGAAACAAACAATGTACCCAGTAAGCTAAATTATGTTGAAAAGATGCTTGGAAGACTTGTTTTCTGGATTTTGAAAAGATGTCTGTGTTTTACAAAGACGTCTACTATTGGTCTAGATTTGATCCGGGCCTTTCGTGTCAAAACAGAGCCATGTGACTCTGACTCAGCAACACGAAAGACACGCAGGACACACACACACACACACACACACACACACACACACACACACACACACACACACACACACACACACACACACACACACACACACACACACACACACACACACACGCACGCAAAATCATCCAAATATCAGATGGTTAAAGGTAGATTTTTTAAAAGTATTGATACGATGATTTGAGTTGAGTAAGAACTACAATCTCAAAGCAAATATTAAACTATGTTGAATTTATTATTTACTTATTTCATCACGTTAGATAGAAATACTGTTCAATAAATATACTTTTTCTAAAATGTTGTAAATTGGATCAATTGTTGCTGAAAAACAACACTGTGATGGGGCTGGTTGGGGCTGGTTGTCACAAGTGGACAGAGTGTGTTTAATGGCTTATACTGTAACTCCATGTTGGAGGAAGATATGAGAATAAAAAGGGTTCCATTTCAACCTACGACCTTTGGTCTTTCTCCTAATATTGAAAATGGTCTTGTAACATACTGGTGCTGAGAAATACATGAAGTAGTAAAAAGTGTGACAACCAACCCCCGTCTCCCCTATATGGAAACAGTCAGAATTCCACATTTTTGCCTTGTTCAACTATGATCACCCCTCTCTCTCTCCATTTCCCAGAGTTTGGAGCACATGAAGGCATTCACTTTTAAAGTGAATACTGCATATTTCTCCCCAAATAATTGAAATAGCACAGTAGGGGGGTTCTTATATAAGGCTAGAGTGCTGAGAGCTCCACACAGAAACCAAAGCTACTGTCATCCACCCCCAGTAGGCCAGCCAAGGCAGAGATTCAACTCAGGGGCTTCTAACTTCTAACTCTCTCTCTCTCTCTCTCTCTCTCTCTCTCTCTCTCTCTCTCTCTCTCTCTCTCTCTCTCTAGTTCTCTCATTCTCTCTCTTAAAAGTCAAAACATAAAAGACAGAGATATTCTGCAAAAGCACAAGAACTTAAAGCGTCTGTTTGCTAGCATTAACACTGCAGTCCCCTGCCCTAACCTTACTTCAAGTCGAGCAAAATACATTAGGGAGACAAACCAAACCCAGTGATGTTCTGTCCTCCTCCACAAATGTAGAAGCCTGTACTCCTCATTCCCCCTGTTGTGTAAAGCCATTGTGGACGCAGCTCGCCTGCCTCCACGTGTTAAAGAATCTGGAAGGCCAGCCTCTCTAACCATTTTATCAAACTAAGTCGACGTCATTTCAAAGTGACATTTGTTGGTTAATGATGCTGATGTGTAATTTGATGCCCTTTATACTGCTTTGTTTCTGTACAGCACTTTGTGACATCAGTTGATGTAAGAAGGGCTTTATAAATACATTTGATTGATTGAGGACAAAACGTGCGTAACTATTCACCCCCCTAA